>NC_045972.1:20807274-20849774 GCF_010909765.2 Amblyraja radiata | reverse complement strand
CAACAAAGTAAAACAAGACTAGCAACACGTTTGAGCGTATCTGTGAAAATGCAAGACAATTTAATAGGAAGATCAATTGTGTAACCTAAATACATTTAATTCATGTAGTATCATGCTTGGATTTCTGACAAGCTGAATAAATCTAGTTTTCTGGATATTGTGCTGCTGAAGTAAATGATTTTGTAATGTATATACCCTCTGCCAAATTTCCAAACAGACAATTCCCCTATTTAATGGATCTATATGCGCCTTGGCATATCTAAAAGGACCAAAAGGATAAAAGCTGTCACCTTATAACAAAATCCGAATCATAAATGTGAGAAGCAGAATATGGCAGGCTTGCCAAACACATACCAACATACTCAGGAAAACTTATAATAGGCAGCTGCATATGTGGTTTGACCCCCCAAAAATTGCTACAAAAGTTTCTCAACAGTTTTTTGCAGTATCGGATGTGCTTAATCTATCTATATTACTAAAACTAAGATCTAAGATTTCCGACAGAATGCCGCCACTTACGGCCGTCATTTTTGGCCACCTCGCTCAGAGCCACTTCTCCGCCGGACTAGACCGGAGGATTTCGATGACAAATCAGAGAGATATTAATGTTTTTTTTTTAATTGCCATTCTCTCTGCTGCCCCCGCTGGCAGCAGGGGGGAGGGACTATAATACACGGAAGTGTCGTGCCTCAATCAGTCTTTGCGAGATGGAGGAAGCGAGAGGGTCATGTCTTCCTGAGCTGTCAATAACACTGAACACATGTCTACTCAACTGTGAGTGCCATTAATGTGGTTCTAAAATGCTTGCAAAAAGTGTCTTTTGGTTCTAAAATGCTTGCAGAAAGTGTCTTTTTTGGTTCTAAAATGCTTGCAGAAAGTGTCTGTAAAGGTCTATAGACGTGGTCCTTAGTCCTTCACTAAGTCTTTATTAAAACACTACATCCACACGTCCCAGCACTGACCACAACTGGTCTACACACGTACTGGAACCAACAGGGGGAGGGTGCATGCAGATACTACAGTTATACTACCTCAGGTGGGAGTGTCAAATGGTAATGAGGCAGCTACATATTTGGTTGCATGCATAACCACCAACATCCTTTCCTGTAGAATAAACAGCAGCAGGATAATTATAAAAGCCTGCAACATAGTAACAGTATCAATTAATCAAACAGCACAATATTAAGCAAAGTCGCCATACCGATCAGGGGGCCGGACAACTCTACCTGAGCGGGTCCGTACAGCACCCTCACCCTCACTCCCCTCCCCCAAAGGGAAAGGCAGAGGCGGAGAACAACGTGGGGACTGCGGATCAGACGTAAAAACAGGAGACTGGCCAGAAACCGGTGGACTGCTAGATGGCGACTGCCGAGGCGGATGAGAAGAAGAAGAAGAAGAAGAAGAAGAAGAAGAAGAAGAAGAAGAAGAAGAAGAAGAAGAAGAAGAAGAAGAAGAAGAAGAAGAAGCAGAAGAATCAGTAGACGAAAGACGTGGAGGAGACGTGCCAGCTGGGGAGGCGAAACTCGGAGGCACCGTTAGAGGCACGGTAGGGGCACGAACAACAACAGGATTAGGCGGCACAATCCGAGGAGGAGAGTCGAGCCACGGAGAGGGAGGCTCCGTGAATGGAAGCGGGGCCGCAGGCTCCCGGACAGCTAACAGATGTTGGCGACTGCGACGGTACACAATGCCCTCGTAGTCTACTAAATAGGAACGGGGTGAGTCCGCCAATCCTACTACAGTGGCAAGCTTGGAAAACCCGGTAGGTGACTGCAAACGGACAACCTGACCCGTCGTGAGGGGGGGTAGGGGGCGGCAAGATTTGTCGTGGGACCGGCGCTGGATTTCGTGGCGTTGAGAAATACGGCGGTGGACCGCATCATGGTGGCGTACCACCGGCACAAGCGACTGCTGAGCGATCGGCATTGGCGGCCGGAGGACACGGGACATGAGCCGCTGAGCAGGTGAACCCAAAACACCGTCTCTGGACACATTTCGCAAATTTAACAGTCCCTGATAAAAATCGCAGTTTAACAAGCGATACTGCTCCAGCAACCTCTTCGCGCTGCGCACAGCACGTTCAGCCAGTCCGTTACTCTGAGGGAATTCAGGGCTGCTAGTAAAGTGAGTAAAGTTCCATTTCGTAGCGAAGGCAGCAAATTCGGCGCTAGTAAATTGACGGCCGTTATCAGTCTGGACTTGACCGGGGAACCAAAGACAGCAAAATGACGTCGCAGCTTGCCGATGACCATCTCCGATGTGATGGTGGGAAGAAGGTCCACTTCAAACATGGATGAATACGAGTCCACCAACACCAGGTAGTGCTTCCCACGCCACTCAAAAATATCTGCAGCCAGTGAAGACCAGGGCATGTCGGGGGCCAGCTGCTGCAACAGGGGCTGCCGCTGCTGGTGAGGGGCCATGGAGTTGCACTCGGAGCACGCCGCCACTCGAGCCTTGATATACTTGGCCATGGCAGGCCAATAGTACTGCCCTTGAGCATGAGCAACGGTAGCGTCAGCGCCCGGATGCCCCAAATGAGCAGCAGAGTAGTAAGCATCATAGAGTGAGGCAGGGATCACCACCTTGTGACCTTTCACGACGATACCCTCCCGAACCACAAGCTCATCCCGAACCAGGAAGAAGGGCTGCACGCCAGCAGGCAGAGAGGTAGGCTTGCGGGGCCACCCGCGCATAATGACAGCAGACAGCTGTTGCAAGTCGGGGTCGGCAGCAGTGTGCTCGAGCAGGCACCGCAGCTGCTTTGAAGGAACAAAATTCACATTCAGAACGTGCAGGTCCTCCTGCTCGTAAGGATGCTGGGCACAGGAGGACCGAGGTGCCCTCGACAGAGCATTGGCAACATGCATCTCGGTACCCCTCCTATACACAATGTTGAAATCGAACCGCTGTAGCTGTAGCATCATCCGCTGCAGACGGGCCGGGGCAGCATGAATAGGTTTGTTTAATATCGTAACCAGCGGCTGGTGGTCTGTTTCCACCGTGAACCGAACCCCAAAGAGAAAGTCCCGGAACTTAGAGCACGCAAACACCACAGCAAGGAGCTCCTTCTCAATTTGGGCATACCTTTGCTCAGTGTCCGTCATGGTACGAGAGGCAAACGAGACAGGCTGTAGAGAATCTCCATCACATAGTTGCATGCAGGCTGCACCGAGACCAAAATGAGAAACATCGCATGTCACTACAATTGGTAGTCGGAGATCGAAAAACCGGAGAACCGGAGTGCTGACCAGCATTTTTTTCAAAGTGTCAAACGACTGTTGGTGCTGCGGACTCCACGACCAGGCAACATCCTTCTTTGTCAGGAGGCGCAGCGGCGCACTGAGCTCACTTAGACGCGGAACAAATTTACCCAGATAATTTATCATACCGAGAAACCGCTGCAGGCCAGCGACATCAACAGGTGCAGGGAACTCGGAAATGGCAGCAGTTTTTGTTGGGTCAGGCTTCAGGCCACGAGAGGTAAAGATGTGGCCGACATACGACACTTCAGACAACCGGAACCTACACTTGGACGGGTTCAGCTTGAGGTTTATCTGGCGAGCCCGGTCGAGGACCCGTCGGAGATTTCGGTCGTGTTCCATGACATCCCGACCATACACGAGGATATCATCGACAATGATGGAACATGGCAGCCCGGCAAACAATTGCTCCATGGAGCGCTGGAGTAGTAGTAATTTGATATACAAGCGGCAGCTTCCCGAGCTGATCATCGAAGAGGTCAGGGTATTCAGAGACAGGGTCCAGCACCACCCTCACCTCATGGACTGTGCGGTCGAAAGCAACCAGACCCAGATCCTGGCATGCTTGATTGCTCAGCAGAGGCACACAATCACAATCCAACACAAAAAAAGACAGGTCACGAGATGTCTTCTGTAGCTTGCAGTGGAAAGTTACCCTCCCCACAGGTGTCAGCTCCTCCCCTCCGTACGCTTGGAGCACAGAGCGTGCAGTCAAACTTTCATTAGACCTTATCTGGTGGAAGAGTGATGTTGATATTACGCTGACCTTGGCACCAGTGTCCAATTCCGCAGAGAAGTTCTTGTCATTAACAGTAACAAGCACCGATGGATCGGGGAGTCGAGTCTGGTTGTGCAGCAGAGCGTAAACACTGGCATCCCCCATAGAGATGCTGGAGTCTGACTCGGGGGCTGACTCCTCAATGTACTGAGAATCAAGGACACTTTCAATCCACCGGAGATTGTTGAACACCTGGCGAGGAGGCTGAGCGACGTTCCCATGGGAACGACAGACCGCCGCAAAGTGGTTCTGTTTTCTGCAATAGTTGCAGGCTTTTCCATAAGCAGGGCACAGAGACTGTGGCAAATGTCCATACCCACAATTGGGGCACTTCCTGGCATTCTGAGGGCGAGGGGCAGGAGCTGGGCGAGGCTGTGGTTTAAAACTGTTCGGTGGCCGCCGCGACACAGAGCAGCCACGCTAACTGCACGGTTCCCAGATCCTCTCTCCCCACGAAACGGAGTAACAACCTCAGCAATGCGACAAGCATGCACAGCTTCGTTCAACGAGAGGTCAGGCCTCCGTAATAAATCAGCCCGCATCTTCTGGTCTAACATGCCAGTAACTAACATGTCCCGCGTGAGCTGGTCACACAACTCACCAAAACGACAGCGCTGAGCTAGATAGCGGAGGTCGGCAATGAAACATTCCACAGGTTCCTCAGGCTGTTGCTTGCGAGAAAAGAAACGACCCCGCTCCAAAATGCGGTTTGAGGGAAGGTCACAAATTTCAGTAAACTTCCTCAACAGACACACCGGGTCGTCAGGAGACTCCGCTGGCTCAGCAATCTGGTCATCTTCGCCCAGGACCGCTGGACTGTACACAAACGACTTAGCCCGCTTCATGGCATCAGGCCCGGCAAGGTTCAATAGCAGCGATGCTTTGACAGCAGCAGGGTCATTACGGTGTGCAATATTCACATAATGGGTGTAGTCCATGACGAACGTGTCCCATCGCTCCGCGATGTCGGCGTCAAAGACTAACGGGGAAGGCTTGCGACAAGACGAAGCCATCACTACACACACACTCAAAAAGCAAAATAAAACCCGATATACGAGAGGCGCAGATTAAAGACTTCTGACACCATGTAAAGGTCTATAGACGTGGTCCTTAGTCCTTCACTAAGTCTTTATTAAGACACTACATCCACACGTCCCAGCACTGACCACAACTGGTCTACACATGTACTGGAACCAACAGGGGGAGGGTGCATGCAGATACTACAGTTATACTACCTAAGGTGGGAGTGTCAAATGGTAATGAGGCAGCTACATATTTGGTTGCATGCATAACCACCTACAGTGTCTTTTTTGGTTCTAAAATGCTTGCATTAAGTGTCTATTGGTTCTAAAATGCTTGCAAAATGTGTCTATTGGTTCTAAAATGTTTGCAAAATGTGTCTATTGGTTCTAAAATGTTTGCAAAATGTGTCTATTGGTTCTAAAATGCTTGCAAAAAGTGTCTATTGGTTCTAAAATGCTTGCAAAAAATGTCTATTGGTTCTAAAATGCTTGCAAAATGTGTCTATTGGTTCTAAAATGCTTGCAAAAAGTGTCTCTATTGGTTCTAAAATGCTTGAAAAAATGTCTCTATTGGTTCTAAAATGCTTGCAAAAAGTGTATTGGTTCTAAAATGCTTGCAAAAAGTGTTTCTAAAATGCTTGCAAAAAATATCTCTATTGGTTTTAAAATGCTTGCAAAAAGTCTCTATTGATTCTAAAATGCTTGCAAAAAGTGCCTATTGGTTCTAAAATTGTTTCAAAAAGTGTCTATTGGTTCTAAAATGCTTGCAAAAAGTGTGTATTGGTTCTAAAATGCTTGCAAAAGGTGTCTCTATTGGTTCTAAAATGCTTGCAAAAAGTGTCTCTATTGGTTCTAAAATGCTTGCAAAAAGTGTCTCTATTGGTTCTAAAATGCTTGCAAAAAGTGTCTCTATTGGTTCGAAAATGCTTGCAAAAAGTGTCTCTATTGGTTCTAAAATGCTTGCGAAAAGTGTCTTTTGGTTCTAAAATGCTTGCAACAGTTTTCGGAAGGAATAATCGTGAATAAACGTTTTATTAAATCAGGACTGTTTAATGCAAAATTGCCACTCATTCCGTGACTTCCGCTTAGTGGAGAGGTGGCGCTGAGTGCGTCATTTCCACTCAGTGGAGAGGTGGCACTGAGTGCCTCATTTCCGCTCAGTGGAGAGGTGGCGCTGTGGCTTTTGAAAGGAATGTGGCTTTTGAGGTGTGGCTGTTGAAATAATCGTGGCTTTTGAAATGAATGGCTTTTGAAATAAATGTGGCTTTTGAGGTGTGGCTGTTGAAATAAACATGGCTGTTGAAATAAACGTGGCTTTTGAAACGTAGCTTTTGAAATGTGGCTTTTGACATAAATGTGGCTTTTGAAAGAAATGTGGCTTTTCAAAGAAAATGTGGCTTTTAAAAGAAATGTGGCTTTGGAAATGTGGCTTTGGAAATAAATGTGCTTTTTGAAATGTGGCTTTTGAAAGAAATGTGTCTTTTGAGGTTGGCTTTTGAAATGAATGTGGCTCTTGAAATGAATGTGGCTCTTGAAAGGAATGTGACTTTTGAGGTGTGGCTTTTGAAATGTGGCTTTTGAAGGAAATGTGGCTCTTGAAAGAAATGTGGCTTTGGAAATGTGGCTTTTGAAATTAATGTGCTTTTTGAAATGTGGCTTTTGAAATAAATGTGGCTTTTGAAATGTGGCTTTTGAAATAAATGTGGCTCTTGAAATAAATGTGGCTCTTGAAATAAATGTGGCTCTTGAGGTGTGGATTTTGAAATAAATATGGCTTTGGAAATGTAGCATTTGAAATGTGGCTTTTGAAATAAATGTGACTTTTGAAATGGCTTTTCAAATAAATGTAGCTTTTGAAACGTGGCTTTTGAAATAAATGTAGCTTTTGAAATGTGGCTTTTGAAATAAATGTGGCTTTTGAAATAAATGTGGCTTTTGAAATGAACATGACTTTTGAAATGTGGCTTTTGAGGTGTGGCTTTTGATATGTGGCTTTTGAAATAGACGTGGCTTGTAAGAAATGTGGCTTTTGAGGTGCGGCTTTTGAAATGTGGCTTTTGAAGGAAATGTGGCTTGAAATAAATGTGGCTTTTGAGGTGTGGCTTTTGGGATAAATGTGGCTTTTGAAAGAAATGTGGCTTTGGAAATATGGCTTTTGAAATAAATGTGCTTGATGAAATGTGGCTTTTGAAATAAATGTGGCTTTTGAAATGTGGCTTTTGAAAGAAATGTGACTTTTGAGGTGTGGCTTTTGAAAGAAATGTGGCTTTTGAGGTGTGGCTTTTGAAATAAATATGGCTTTGGAAATGTAACTTTTGAAATGTGGCTTTTGAAATGCCGCTTTTGAAATGAATGTAGCTTTTGAAAGAAATGTGGCTTTTGAGGTGTGGCTTGAAATAAATGTGGCTCTTGAAATAAATGTGGCTTTTGAGGTGTGGCTTTTGAAAGAAATGTGGTTTTTGAAAGAAATGTGGCTTTCGAGGTTTTAGCGTTTGAAATAAATGTGGCTTTTGAAATGTAGCTTTTGAAATGTGGCTTATGAAAGAAATTTGGCTTTTGAAATGTGGATTTTGAAATAAATGTAGCTTTTGAAACGTGGCTTTTGAAATAAATGTAGCTTTTGAAATGTGGCTTTTGAAATGAATGTGGCTTGTGAAATGTGGCTTTTGAAATGTGGCTTTTGAAATGAATGTGTCTTGTGAAATGAATGTGTCTTGTGAAATGAATGTGGCTTTTGAAATGAATGTGGCCACCAGACACAGAGCCGTCGGAGGTGAGGGTGGGAGGTGTGAGCGGTGCCTGGGGGGGGGGACGGTGCTGGGACCAGTGCCGTGTCTCACCTATCACACCATCTGCATGGGAATGTGAATGTGGGTAAGGCAGCATCTATAGAGCGGTAGACAAAAATGCTGGGGAAATGCTTGAGTGTGACGAAGGGTCAAACTCAGACATAGATGCTGCCTCACCCACTGAGTTTTTCCAGCATTTGTGTCTACATTGCCATTTTAAATAGGCTTAAGCCAATTAAAATGATCGTTCTTTACTGGGAACCCGCCGACAGAAAGCTATTCTCATTGGTGAGTGTGGAGGAGTGGAGGAGAATTATTTATCTATTTATTTATTTAAAATTGAGCGTGAGAACTTCTGTCATCAGCGTGAGAGCGTGAGAATTTTGTCAAATGCGTGAGTCTCACGCTCAATGCATGAGAGTTGGCAGCCCTGACCACAGTCAGACCACTGGAAAGGTCTAATTTTCAAGATGGCTGCCAAATCCTTAAAATACCCATTATTCCTTCATTATTAATTATAGACAAATAATCTTGGTGCCTAACCCCATGTTTTGGGGTTCTAGAAATTTAATTAGCATATTAAAATTATAGTAAAGTGAGTATATAATTGTGAAATCCAAGTTTGCGGCCCAATATGGCCGCCAATCTATGAAAACGCCCATTGCTACTTCATCCTTCATCATAGACGTAATTTTGGTGTCTAACCCCATGTTTTGGGGACCTAGGAATCCAATTAGCAGATTTAAAATATAGTGAAGTGATTACATTACAAAGTGATTACAAAACCAATAATACTTATTTCTGAAAAATAACTTTGATCCGCACGAGATTTCCAAATAGTCATGGTCACACTCGTCCTCCTGTAAAGGCTGATTATGTGGATTCTCACAATTCTCGTCTTGACATGGTCCACAAGCGGGCGTGCATGTTAGTCCTTATCTTCTGCAACTACACCGTCTTGTTCAGCAGGCAGTTGTGCAACTACAGTGGACCATCTGCAGGAGGTTTTCTGGGGCAGCACCTTTGTTGGTCATAACTGGCACAAACCGATTGCCCTCCAGTTACCATCCCCAATCCACCGCATTCATGTCATTCTCATTGCCAATCCACACCATGATCTGGTAATACACTCACAGGCAATGATATTTCGTCAAGGACTCAGTAGGAGGGAGACGTTCTGGGGTAACAAATGACTTGGAGTAAACGATTTGCTTGCTAAGAAGGTTGTAGCACAAAGAAGCAAGTGAATCGGTACTCTTTCCACCAAATATAACTGTCATCACCTTGCTCCCAAGGTCCTCTATGACATTGTTTGTTTGATTTGGAAGCAGAAACGCATTAGCACAGGTCTGGATGGTTGACATTGCAAACTCGTACGCAGACTTTATTCGCAAGTTTCCGAAACGTTGACTTTTTGTTAACACTAAAAATGCGCAAAGTTGTATCACATCCTGTGAAAGTGTGAATAAACAGCATCTGAGAACACAAATCACAACCCAGGACTTGTTCCATCGCGATGATGTCGTACACCTTAGGAACCTTGTCAGAATGAAAACAGTCGCTGATGCGTATTGTCTTTGATGGTATTGTCTTCGCTATAACCATCAAAAACTACGGTTGCTTTACTATAATGGCGTATGGTAAAGTCTGCGTACGAGTTTGCAATGTCACCATAACTGTTACCCCTTTTTCATGGTAAGCGATGAAGCAGGGAGCCACCGTCAAGGACATAATGTTCAGTTGGTGGGATCGAATCAATGACAGTTTTGTTTGATTCCTTACTTGACTGCATGTGCTAGTTGGGGCTTGCTGGCTTTACGAAAGATTTATTTGGCTTCAAATAGGCATGTAGGGAATGGGCTTCGCTCATTGCTCATTACATCTTCCAGTGAAAGATATCCAGTTTTGGACACAAATAAAAATCGTTGGAACAGCAGACCAGGATCAATGGTTCGGCCTTGAGCAATTTTGATGTTGGACTCATCTGCAAGGGTTTTTGCACGGTCTTTCTGTTTGAACGAGATCCCAAAAGCTGGTTTTCCAACCATTTTTTCAACGATCTCGCGCCCAACATTCTCGGACCCATGCACATTCAAATCCTCTTTGGCTACCACACCAGTAACAATGTTTCTCAGAGATGGGTCTGAAGAGAATGGCGTGTAAGTGGAAAGTTTTTCCTTGATTTTTTCCAAGTCAGAGTGATCTCGTTTCATCCTTGCTTCTGTTGATTCTCGGTGTTGATCGCTGGTCGTGTAGGTGAGATCATTGAATTCTTGCATGGCGTTGTACTCAGATGTGATGGGTGTGGACGGTTTACAACGCGCGCATTTCTTCGGTCATTCCACTTCCATGAGTCAATCCTGTACTACTCTTCAAGGACCGTGTCAATGTCTGCTCGATGACAAGGTCAGAGTTAAGGCCTGCCCAGAACTGGTTGTTCCGGCAGATCACATGGAAACCCTTGGAAAATTTGACATATACATCAGGATGTCTGTTCTCGAGTTGACACATTTCTTAGATATAGAAATATGCAGACTTCAGATAGTTGTAATGCCCAGCGGCGGCAAATATTGGCAGGCAGTCTGACATTGCGCGCAAGTGCAGCATCCAGATTCCTGTGCAATCCGCTTTGATCAAATCTCGGGCAGTCTGCAGCATTCTCTGATAGTTTATCCACAGTTGACTGTTTTTTTACGTTGTGCTAAGTTCTGCCTTCTGTGAGTCAATCTTTTCTTTGATTTGGGTTGACATGTCCGATGCTACAGCACTCTCAAAAGTCGTTTCTTTCTCCACCGAGGATGAGTACATTTCTCCCACCTGGTCTACCAATGACTGGAACTGTGGGTCACCCTTCAGCAGATCCGACACAACCAGGTGATTGAGACATCTGTCCACCAGCAGATGTCCATGGAAAGCTCTTTGCACTGATTTTCCAGTCATCATATGCTGGATGGCATTTTTACCATAGACAACTTCCATAATGTTCCTGAGTCCTGTGCCTTGCATCAGTGTTCCTATTGCACAAAGTAGGTTCATGAATGTGTGAAAACATCCAAGCATCAAGACAATGTTTTTCAAGTGACTACTCTGTGGTGCATCCATGATGATCTCTGCAGCTTTCCAATACAGGGGCTGATCGAACGTAATAATTGGTGGAGCATGGTGTTTGATAGCGAGATCGCAAATGAAATCCAACGTGGATTGGATGCATGTCTTGTCCCCAGGGTACATGTCAATCATAGGCAAGAACACAATTGATGATTGGCTTGGGTATTTCCAATCCTTGATGAATGTTGTGCATCATTCCCTGCCACCCAGGGATTTCATGTTTGAAGTTTAGTGAGAGCTCCCACAATACATCAATTGTCCTAACACTGTTGACCAATGCTGGGAGTTGTTTGATGATGGGAATTTTGGCGCACATGGTTCGCAACGCGATGTTCGATGATGGGAATTTTACTTTGCACTAAAAAAAACAGGTTGGTAACGTTTCTCCTTGGAATAACACGAGCCTTCTTTCGCCCTGGGGTGAGTGCTGCTATGATTCCCATTCCATGGAAAACACCCCTGCCATCGATAGTAAGGATATTGTGGTCAACATTGTCCCCGGCGAAAAGAAGTGCCATGTCCAGCAAATCAATGCCATCTGCTAACATATCTGGAGGAACTAAATACGCTGCGTTCTTTTCAAAACGCAAGACTTCTTTATAAGAACTAAATCCCATTTCATGAAGGGTATCAACGAGGAATTGTGACTGATACAAATGATGTGCCTGCACTGCAAGGCCAACTTGTAAGGGAGCTACAATGGCACGAGCATATTAAGAGCATATTTCAAATTCACAACATGGGCATAGTTATACTGTAGTTCCTGTTACTTGATTTTCATGAGTCATGTTTGTTTTTATGAGGCAGACCTATAATTGCACTGGAAAATATTCCTTTTTATGCTAATATTACACATAAAATGGATCTTGAACGCCATTTTTAAAATTAGACCTTTCCAGTGGTCTGACTGTGGTAGACTTTTGGTATGTTATTAAGCAAATCTGATACTACAAAAAAACGTTGAGAAACCTTTTGTAGCAATTCTTTTTAGGGTAAGGTGGTTTTTTGTCATATACGCAGCCGCCTATAAACCTAGTCCGTTTTTTCCAGTTATAATTGAGTGAGAATTTTACTCCATTTCCATTGCTTCCGCACTGTTTTAAACACCAACAGTAAGCTTTGCTTTCAATTCAATTTTACCAGACACCAGCACTTATTGAGTTAATTCGTTTCCTTCCCATTGATTTTATCTAAGTATCAATGGAAGAAAGCTGGAGAGGCTAAAATACATCTCATTCAATCGATTTAATGCACGAAAATATTATTTTTCTTTCAATAGATAATGAAGGAGGTTAATGATGCACAGAACAGGCAAAATAAGAGTTACTCCGCACAACATGACTGCTGGATTCAGTACCTAAATGGGACAGACATGCTTCAGTAAACAGTAAAGGCGCTTAAATAAGCTTTATTCAATCCAAGGTCTAAATGCAAGCAGCAATACATTTGTGATTATACAAATAATGTATGTGCCATGCACAAAGAAATATGTACTTCATATATACCAAGTTTAAACATGGAAATTATGTTCCAATTGTTGCTTATAAATTTCAGAATAGGGCAATTGTCTTGCAAAAACTGGAATGTATTTGAAGTATACATCTTTGTGCACATGAACCACACTTGCAGAACTTCAGCATTGCAAAAATATATAAATTCGAGTCAAGAATATTAACAAAGGTGCGATCCATTTTCATGAAAATCATTTATTTTGTTTTCATGGAAGATATTTTGAAATGCAAAATGAACAATAGTCAATCAATGTCTTACAAATGTGAATAGTTATTGATTAGAACTTAATTAGAGTGTTACAGCAAATGCATGGCAAGATACAGGCAACAAAGAAAGAACAGTTAGTTTAGGAGCCCAGTTGGCAAGAGCAAAGCCCAGGATGATGCTGAAATCCAAAATACCAAGAAGTTTCCATATTTCTTGGAAAACTGGTGATAAAACTAAGCAGTTTATTTCCTGGCAGCTAATCTGATTGATCATTGATCAGATGTCTCATATTTAAAAATATGGTTATTTATTCTAGTGTATTGCAAAGTAACCACAACAGATTTGTACCACAACAAAAGAATTGATTGCACACCACAAAGTGAAAAAGAAACCAGAGTAGTTTATCAGCCTGAACTGAACCATGGGACTTTACTTTAACCAGACTCAACTATAATTTATAATGATCTTAACAGCAGCAGCTGCTTAATGTTTGTATTCATGAACAGTTACTGTATCTTGCAGAGCTATTGAACAAATAACTATAAGCTGTGGTCAAAGTGGAAACTATTCCCTTTGCTTCCAAAATTTGTGAGAAAATTACAGTCCGAAACAGGCTAAATTGCTTGCAGTGCAGTTTTACTAAAGTAATCTTGTAGGTCACTCCCAAATTTGTATAGTTTATAGGGTATATTGGCAATGCAGCAGGGAAACAGGCCCCTCGCCCCATTGAGTCCATTCCAACCATCAATCACCTATTCACAATAGTTCAATATTATTCCACTTTCTCATCCGCTCCCTATACACTCGGGGAAATTTTTCAGAAACCATTTAAACTACAAACCAACACATCTTTGGGATGTGGGAGGAAACCAGAGCACCTGGCGGAAACCCACACGGTCACAGGGAGAATGTGCAAACTCCACACAAACAGCAACCGGGGTCAGGATCAAATCCAGGTGTCTGGCAATGTGAAGCAGCGTCTCTACCAGCTGTGCCACTGTGTCATTTTATTAATTTTTGTGTTTTGATTTATCATCAGGTGACCTGCTGCAAGGGTAGGTAAATTGCAGTGGATCAAGTCTGCCTGAAGGCTGGCATTGATGTATGCTAAGTGCAGCCTCTCGAAGCGTTTCATCGTGGTGGATGCAGAGCCACTAGACAGTAGTCATGAATGCACATTGCTTTGTTTTTCTTTGGCTCTGGGATAACAGTGCTGATCTTAAAATAAATCGGAAACCTCAGATTAGAGCAGGGAAAGGTTAAAGATGTCCAAATACTCCTGCCAGCTTGTCCAAGCAGGTTCTGTGTCTTGTTATGGATTAATTCTGCGGAAGGCCGATCAGATGTCTGCAATGGTGACCCTGGGTACAGGTGGGCCCAACGCTCTCATGCTGAGTAACGTCATTCCAATGACGTTCTGTTCAAAGTAAGCATGGAATACATTGAGTACATCAGGGAATAACACGTTGTTGCCAGCGATTCCGCCGACTTCCCTTTGTGGCCCATTATGGCATGCTAGCCTCGCCAAAGTCAACAGGTGTCTGTGTCGTTGGTCTAGGACTCAAGCTTGGTAGGAATTGCCTCTTGGCATTTCTGATGGTTTCGCGAAGATTGTACCTTGATTACCTGTACAGGTTGGGAACGCCACAAGAGTGGAGCTCATGGTTCATCCATGGTTTCTGGTTGACAAACACTCAGATTGACAACTTTGGCATGCCACCCTCTGCACACTTACTGATGAAATATGTTACAGCCGTGGTGTACTCATGTAGGCTGCTTGCCGAGTCCTTGACTCAAAGTAGTCACATACCGAAGATACACAAAAAACTGCAGTAACTCAGTGGGTCAGACAGCATCTCTGGAGAAAAGGAATAGGTGACATTTTGGGTTGAGAATCTTTTTCAGATGGAGAGTCAGGGAAAGGGAAACAAGAAGGTAGAACATAGGTAGAAAAAGGGAAGAGGTCCTTAAAGGAGAATTTAGGGAGTTAGGAAGAGAGTTAAGGAAAAGGACCGCAAAGGTAACAATCTCAGGATTACTGCCTGTGCCACGCGACAGTGAGAGTAGGAATGGAGCGAGGTTGAGGATAAATGCGTGGCTAAAGGACTGGTGCAGTGGGCAGGGAATCAAGTTTCTGGATCATTGAAACCTCTTTTGGGGAAGGTGTGACCTGTACAAAAAGGACGGGTTGCACTTGAACCCGAGGGGGACCAATATCCTGTCGGGGAGATTTGCAAAGGCTACTGGGGAGACTTTAAACTAGAATGGTTGGGAAGAGGGACACAAATAGAGAAAGCTAGTAGACAGTGTGTGAGGCAGGAGGCAGAGAAGGGAAGCACTCAGACCCAACATGTGGGGGGGGGAAGAAGAAAAAGATAATAAACAGAGAATAAGAGGTGGTGGGTTTCTTAAATGTGTAAGCAGAGACAGAGGGGTGTAAAATGAGGGTAGAAGCAATAGGTAGCAAGGTGAAAAGTAAAAGTGGTAGGCAGACAAATCCAGGGCAAAAATCAAAAGGGGTCATTTTTCAGCATAATTGTATAAGGGGTAAGAGTGTTGTAAAAACAAGCCTGAAGGCTTTGTGTCTCAATGCAAGGAGCATTCGTAATAAGGTGGATGAGTTGAATGTGCAGATAGCTATTAATGGCTATGATATAGTTGGGATCACGGAGACATGGCTCCAGGGTGACCAAGGCTGGGAGCTGAACATCCAGGGATATTCAATATTCAGGAGGGATAGACAGAAAGGAAAAGGAGGTGGGGTAGCGTTGCTGGTTAGAGAGGAGATTAACGCAATAGAAAGGAAGGACATTAGCTTGGAGGATGTGGAATCAATATGGGTAGAGCTGCGAAACACTAAGGGGCAGAAAACGCTAGTGGGGGTTGTGTACAGGCAACCTAACAGTAGTAGTGGAGTTGGGGATGGCATCAAACAGGAAATTAGAAATGCGTACAACAAAGGTAAAACAGTTATAATGGGTGACTTCAATCTACATATAGATTGGGTGAATTGGCAGGGGTGCTGAGGAAGAGCATTTCTTGGAATGTATGCGGGATAGTTTTCTAAACCAACATGTGGAGGAACCAACGAGAGAGCAGGCTATTCTAGACTGGGTATTGAGTAATGAGGAAGGCTTAGTTAGCACTCTTGTTGTGCGTGGCCCCTTGGGCAAGAGTGACCATAATATGGTTGAGTTCTTCATTAGGATGGAGAGTGACATAATTAATTCAGAAACAAGGGTTCTGAACTTAAAGAAAGGCAACTTTGAGGGTATGAGACGTGAATTGGCCAAGATAGACTGGCAATTGATTCTTAAAGGGTTGATGGTGGATATGAAATGGAAGGCATTTAAAGGCTGCATGGATGAACTACAATAATTGTTCATCCCCGTTTGGCAAAAGAATAAATCAGGGAAGGTAGTGCATCCGTGGATAACAAGGGAAATCAGGGATAGTATCAAAACAAAAGATGAAGCATACAAATTAGCCAGAAAAGCAGCCTACCAGAGGACTGGGAGAAATTCAGAGTCCAGCAGAGGAGGACAAAGGGCTTAATTAGGAAAGGGAAAATAGATTATGAAAGAAAACTGGCAGGGAACATAAAAACTGACTGCAAAAGTTTTTATAGATATGTGAAGAGAAAAAGATTAGTTAAAACAAATGTAGGTCCCTTGCAGTCAGAAACAGATGAATTGATTATGGGGAACAAGGGCATGGCAGACCAATTGAATAACTACTTAATTAATCTGCCGGAAATAGCAGGGGACCGGGGGTCAAGTGAGATGGAGGAACTGAGTGAAATCCAGGTTAG
This sequence comes from Amblyraja radiata, assembly GCF_010909765.2. Taxonomy (NCBI): domain Eukaryota; kingdom Metazoa; phylum Chordata; class Chondrichthyes; order Rajiformes; family Rajidae; genus Amblyraja; species Amblyraja radiata. The sequence goes on along the minus strand of NC_045972.1, from coordinate 20,833,284 downwards.
CCGGGAAGCGGTGTTAGGTTAATTTGAATGGATTAAAGGCCGATAAATCCCCAGGGCCAGATAGGCTGCATCCCAGAGTACTTAAGGAAGTAGCCCCAGAAATAGTGGATGCATTAGTGATAATTTTTCAATACTCTTTAGATTCTGGAGTAGTACCTGAGGATTGGAGGGTAGCTAATGTAACCCCACTTTTGAAAAAGGGAGGGAGAGAGAAAATGGGGAATTACAGACCAATTAGTCTAACATCAGTAGTGGGGAAACTGCTAGAGTCAGTTATTAAAGATGGGATAGCAGCACATTTGGAAAGTGGTGAAATCATTGGACAAAGTCAGCATGGAATTATGAAAGGTAAATCATGTCTGACGAATCTTACAGAATTTTTCGAGGAGGTAACTAGTAGAGTGGATAAGGGAGAATCAGTGGATGTGTTATATCTGGACTTTCAGAAGGCTTTCGACAAGGTCCCACATAAGAGATTAGTATACAAACTTAAAGCACACGGTATTGGGGGTTCAGTATTGATGTGGATAGAGAACTGGCTGGCAGACAGGAAGCAAAGAGTAGGAGTCAACGGGTCCTTTTCAGAATGGCAGGCAGTGACTAGTGGGGTACCGCAAGACTCAGTGCTGGGACCCCAGCTATTTACAATATATATTAATGATTTGGATGAGGGAATTGAATGCAACATCTCCAAGTTTGCGGATGACACGAAGCTGGGGGGCAGTGTTAGCTGTGAGGATGATGCTAGGAGGCTGCAAGATGACTTGGATAGGCTGGGTGAGTGGGCAAATGCATGGCAGATGCAGTATAATGTGGATAAATGTGAGGTTATTCACTTTGGTGGCAAAAACAGGAAAGTAGACTATTACCTGAATGGTGGCCGATTAGGAAAAGGGGAGATGCAACGAGACCTGGGTGTCATGGTACACCAGTCATTGAAAGTCGGCATGCAGGTGCAGCAGGCAGTGAAGGAAGCGAATGGTATGTTAGCAATCATAGCAAAAGGATTTGAGTATAGGAGCAGGGAGGTTCTACTGCAGTTGTACAGGGTCTTGGTGAGACCACACTTGGAGTATTGCGAACAGTTTTGGTCTCCTAATCTGAGGAAGGACATTCTTGCCATCGAGGGAGTACAGAGAATGTTCACCAGACTGATTCCTGGGATGTCAGGACTTTCATATGAAGAAAGACTGGATAGTCTCGGCTTGCACTCGTTAGAATTTAGAAGATTGAGGGGGGATCTTATAGAAACAAACAAAATTCTTAAGGGGTTGGACAGGCTAGATGCAGGAAGATTGTTCCCGATATTGGGGAAGTCCAGAACAAGGGGTCACAGTTTAAGGATAAAGGGGAAATCTTTTAGGACTGAGATGAGAAAAACATTTTTTACACAGAGAGTGGTGAATCTCAGGAATTCTCTGCCACATGATGTAGTTGAGGCCAGTTCATTGGCTATATTTAAGAGGGAGTTAGATGTGGTCCTTTTGGCTAAAGGGATCAGGGGGTATGGAGAGAAAGCAGGTACAGGATACTGAGTTGGATGATCAGCCATGATCATATTGAATGGCAGTGCAGGCTCGAAGGGCCGAATGGCCTACTCCTGCACCTATTTTCTATGTTTCTAAGAGATGTAGATGGTGCTGCAGAGAGATATAGAACAAATGAATGAAAGATGCAAAAAAGGAACAATAATAAGGGAAAAAGGTCATTAGGTGAAAACTAGTAGAGGCAATGAGACAGGGGGAAATACAAGGGTTACGGAGGATTTATATGTTGTATGCGATGGCTGATGGGGTGAAAAGTAAGGACTAGGGGGACTCATAGGACCTCATCTGTTTCTTCAGACCAGCACTGTGTGGCTGTCTGTCTCTCTTGGAATTAATTTATTAACAATTCATTTTTCATGTTGCTGCCATCAATTCTTTACTACATAGTTCAAGAAAGGAGAAGTTTATTTTGTCTGAAGAACAAAAGGTAGGTTACATTCGATTAGATTAGAACTGCTTAATCCCTTTAGGTCTCATGAATGATAATTAGTCTGCATTAAATGCCATTTGCTCGTCAACAGCCTACCTTTGGAATTTAGCCAGCTAAGTCCCTCCCTTTATATTTACAAACATAAACATACTTAGTTTCTGCTTAAATATTATTTATTTTAAGTATAGTTATTGTTGTAATGTGAACAATTTGCATACAGCAGGATCACAGAAACAACAATGTGATCATGATGAGGTGATCAGATTTGTTTCTGACGATATTTGGCAGATACATTTTCAAATCACAGTGGGTAAATTACTGGATTGGATTTCTAAATGGCTGGCAAAGTGATCCATGGACTTGAGCTCAGAACCTCAACAGTTATCAAATTCAGGTAATTAAATAATTGGCATTATTAATTTGCAATATAGTACCTTCAATGGTGACCACAAAACTACTAGATTGTCATAAGATCCATCCATCTCACTCATGTCAACGACAGAAGGAAACTGAAGGAAACAAAGTATGAAGAAGTCACCAATCCATGTTCTCCCAAGATGCGGCTTGAACCACTGAGTTACTCCAGCACTTTGGTTTCTTTTTTTGTAAGCCAGCATCTGCAGACCCTTGTGTCTGCCATCCTCATTTGGTGTGCTCTACATGCACCTCCACCCACAATAATTTAGTTGACTCTTTACTGCCCTTTGCTATGATTTAACAAACTTATTGATTATGATGAACTATTCTGCTTCATTCCCAGCCTGTGAAAATACTTTTATAAGGTTTGAGGAGAAAGATATTAAAGCAATTTGAGGGGCAGCTTTTTCCACTGAGGGTGGTGCGTACTTCGATCAAGCTGCCAGAGGAAGTGGTAGAGGTGGGTACAATTATATAATTTAAACATCACTTGGACATGGATATGGATATGGAAGGTTTGGAGGGATATGGGCCAGGTGCAGACAAATGGGACTAGCTTGGTTTGACAACTTGGCCAGCATGTACGATTTGCGCTAAAGGGCCTGTTTCCGTGCTGCATAGTTTTATGACTCTACATAGTTTATGGTGGCTTCTCCGCAGCATCTTCTCAAGCCTGTTTGGGGATAGAAAAAAATGCAGATTTTGCAAATGATGCCCACATTCCTATCGCTATTTTTTTTAAAGCTATTTTTCCTTTAGTTTCAGATTTCCTGGGTTGACCACAATATTCTAACTTCAATGCAACCACCATTTTTTTCAATATTTATAATTGCACTGTGTAATTCTATATATGATGCTGAGGATCATGTATGGCTTTTTAAAAGCCTTGCCAATTGATCCTGCCACCTTCAAGGGCATCTGTGTGATTTGTATAATAATGTGAAGTAATTTTAAATTGGATTAAAGCCCGTCCCACTTGCACGACTTAATTCACGACCTCTGCCGAGTTTGCCCTTGATTCATACTCGCAGCATAGTCGCCACGAGGTCTTAGGAGGTCGTAGGAGGTCTTCCTCGTGCTCGTGAGTGGTCTCTGTGTACTCTTGGCATCAAGTAGGTTGCGACGTTTTTTTTCTAGCCTGATAAAAAATGACCACGAGTAAAAAAAAGGTCGGCATGGAAAAAATCAATACTTTTTACTCCTAGGTAAGTCGTAGTAGGTCGTGATGCTAGTCGTAGGTAGTCGTAGGTGGTCGGAAGCAGTCGAAGGTAATAGCTCCGGGGTGGAAAAAAGGTCAGTAGAAAAAAAAGATTATTTAAACAGCAGAACATCACCTCTTTCACTCCAAGGCATATTCATTCATAGCTGGAGAGTTTTTTGGAGAGGAGACTTGTGTTTTAGAGATGGCACCAAAAAGGCAGCAGCGCAGGGGGAGGGCACAACCCTAAAAAAAAACGGCCATGCAGGTGTTGCCCACCCAAGAGGAGGAGTAGAAGAAGGTGATGCCACAGGAGGTGATAGTGCAGGAGGAGGTAGCCCTGCATGAGAGACCCCTGGAGGAGGAGACCAGGGTGGTAGTATATGACCCCATCCTTCACTGCCTCATTTAAAGGCAGCAAAGCAGCCCTTTCTCCAGTGTCTGACACAGCATCAGTGGCAGATGCCCCATTGGTGGTAAGGGAGGGCTGGAGGAAGGTTATGCCCTACACCTTCACCAGGCAGCAGTAGGGGGACCTTGAGGAATGGTTCCAGCAGAATGCCATCCTGTACGAAAAGGGAAATGATGGGTACAGGGACAGGGACACGAATGGCATGCTTGCCATCCACTGCCCCACATGTGTGCTTAAAGTTCCATCTTTTGTCAAAGCCCAGCGCCACTCTATGCCAGTCATCTGGTGTACCGGGACAGTCCATCACATCATCTCCATTCACCCATTGAGACCTCTTCTTGTGCTTCCTCTTCACCCTTGCTCTTCCCCTTCTACCTTTCTGGACTGCTGAACCAAAAGCGCTACTGCAAACAGCAGTAAAACGTACATGGTCGAAGCCAGTCTTCAACATAGTCGAAGGAGGTCGAAGGAGGTCTTCTTCATAGTCGTGGGAGGTCTTCAACATAGTCGTAGGAGATCGTAGACATAGTCATGGAAGGTCGTAGGAGGTCGTACACATAGTCGTGGAAGGTCGTAGGAAGTCATAGGTTACCGCGACCTTGATTTTTTTTTTTAGGTCGTTTAAGGTCGTCAGAGGTGGCAAATTAGGTTGTGAAAGTGGGATGGGGCTTAAGGATGCCAATTTTTCAACATACCTAGTTCACTTCACAAACAGAATTAAGATTTCCTTATGCTACTTAAACTTTATATTTTATTTGATTTTATTTAATCTTCAACCAGGCCATAAGTTTAGTTTATAATGTCAGTATTCCGAGCATCATACAAAAAAGGTATTAAAGCAAATATACTTTAACGTTAAATATTAAGATGGGTGATACTTTTAAATCAGTTCAAATTCTTCTCAATGACAATTAGCTCGTAGCTATATTAGCTTCACTGTCTAACCCTCACAATTTGGAGAATGAAGGAGACAGAGTGACACACCAAGACAGAGAGACAGGGAGAGACACCGAGACAGGGAGAGATTTGGAATGGCAGCATCTTGAACTATTTTACTGTATATTTTTACATAATCCAAGCAAATACAGCAGGAAAATCTCATCCTTATAATTAAAATCCATGCAAAGATCTGGTGCTATGTTTTTGCAAGAAAATATTGTCTACCATTAAAAAAAAAACTCCAAAAAAATTTAAAACATGTTTGTAAATAAGATCTGTGGACTTCAACCCATTGAAAATTTATAGTCCAGCAATGAAGTGGCAATGACCATGCACCATGCACAATGATGGACTTTTTGTTAATATAAATGAACATCCTTCTGACTGCTGGAAGATTTAAGCAGCGCTGAACTTCACTTTAGAACTGGAAGATGTAAATTTGTGGTGGATGATCTGAAATGTTGGCAATTAGTACACCAATAAATCTCAATGAATAATTAGAAAAACAAAAAAATCTGCAAATCCCTGGAGGAGATTGAGAAGCAGTGATATATGCATAAAAGAACAGTCCAACCTCAATCAACAGTAAAAGAATATGCAGAACACGGCATTTTGAATATTCTGATTTAATCTCTGTACTAAGCAATATGTACAAAATAATGAGTATAGAGTCATAATTAATTAACAGTTAGAAAGTGTTAACTATTTTTTTTCCCGAAAAGTTCATAAAGACACTTAAAAATGAAGAAAACCATTTGCCAGATCCAAATTCTGCTACTCAGAGAATTCCTGCAGCACCCCCCACCCAATCATGCAATTGTTTCTTAAATGATTACTTCGTTCAGATCTGGAAATCATCAGTGTTAATCACTCTCTGCAATAAAGTACCATCTGCTATCAATCCTAAAATCATCTTTTACCACTTTGAACCCAATGCCTCCTTGTTTTACAGTTTAATTTGAAGTAGTATTTCACTGACCTTTTCCATTCCATTAACTACCTTTATATACCTCTATAAAATCTGAATCTCAGACATCATTTTTTTTCAGACTGAAAACCCCAATCTTCCCTCATAATTTAAGCCTCTGGCAGAAGGGATCAAACGCAAAGTTCTCATGTGCACTCCCTTTAGTTCTTGAGCCTACTTATTGTTCCTTCGTACCCAGAAATATTCAAACTACAATCTAACCAAGGACTGGACAGTATATTACAACTTTTCAGCTTGTTATAAGCTGAGAAGGGGAAACTTTAATGGGGAGGTGCGGATGCAAGTTTTTTTTTACTAGAGAGCATTGGAAGCCTGGAATGCATTGCCAGGGGTAGTGGTGGAGACATATAGGATAGTGGTTTTTAAGCGACTATTAGATAGGCACATGAAAGTGCAAGGAATGGGCATATGGTTCATGTACTGGCAAATGAGATCAGTTTAACTCGGCATCATGTTTGGCATAAACATTGTGGGCCGAAGGTCCCGTTCCTGTGCAGTACCATTCTATGTTCTATATATCGTGTTTTACATTTTTCAACATTAAATATTATCTGCTATCATTTTGCAAGATCACTGAATCTCTAATCTATGGCAGATTCCTTCTGCATCCTCATTTTGCCATCGTTGGAGATTTGTGTTTCTGATGAAGTTACACAGTAATGGGAGTAGTGGGGGTTTGGAACATTGACAGGGATGGTGGTGGTGGTGGGTGCAAGAGTGGCATTTAAGAAGCTTTAAGATATGTACATAGAAGTGTAGTATTAATCATGGTTGTAATTCCGCCAATTTATCAAACATTTTTTGGACTTAACTTCAAATCTGTTCAACTACTTGCCTTTCATACAGGAATTTCAGGAAATGCTATTTTAAAAAACTTAAATAGACACGAGTTTATGATTTTCTACAATTCACATCGATTGTTATTTTCTCAAAGAATTCAAGATTAATCATATTCATCCCATATTAAAGCCTTAGTTGATTTTGTCTTTCTGCTGTACAAATTATCTGCAAATCCATCTTCAGTGACCAATCCCATTATTGTTCGAAAAATTGAAGGCCAGTAATCAACATTTTCTTTTCTAGCATATACATGACAAGGTAGTGATGCCAAGAATTACTGTGAATTCAACTTTCTGATCCTATTGATCATAATGTTCAATGATTAACATATCTGCTCCAATGTCCTTGTCAATGATCAGTGAACAGGGTGGCACAGTGCCACTGCTGATAGAGTTCCTGCCTCAATGCGCCAGACACCCGGGTTCGATCCTGACCTCAGATGCTGTCTGTATGGAATTTGCTCATTCTCCTTGTGACCGAATAGGTTTCTTCCAGGTGCTCCAGTTTCCTCCCACACCACAAAGACGTGCGGGTTTGTAGATCAATTGTCCTCTTTAAATTGTCCCTGGTGTGTAGGGGGTGGATGCAAAAATGGGATAACTTAGAACTAGTATGATTGGGTGATCAATGGTTTATGGGGATCCAGTGAGCTAAAAGGACTGTTTCCATGCTGTATCTTTCAATCAATCAAACACCAAACATTGGGATTTATTACACCTTGATCCTTGATTATGGTTTCATTCAATGTATAACCAATGATGAACCTTGGGATATTTTTGTTTACAAAAGGGTGCAAATAATGATAAATATATCTTTATTTGGGAGCATAATGCTGTCACTATAATGCATTTTCATTAAGAAGTTCACTCTAATACTATGGTAGAATAACAGCATAAAAATGGAGCCAGCATTTATGGCAGCATTTCTCCCTGTTCAATGAGAGGCAATAAGCATGCCTCAGATCTTCTACATAAACCTGAGAAGTCTGATAGGGTCACATTTTAGTAACTCATCCAAATGTGCAACAAGTGTCTTTCAAGATTTTGCAGAAACTTAAATAAGAGTAAATCTAGGTCTTCATTACAGAATGGAGCTCAGTTGACAAGATTACACAGAAACTTGATTAACAGTAAAACGAGATATTGATTACCGAATAAAATGATTATCCACATATCTAACTTCGTTGACAGCAGATACAATTCTTTGTTACAACAATGGATGCTCAATATACTCAATGTGCTCAATACTGCACACTCAATTAAGTTTCTGAAATTTGGGTGTTCACTGCTGCATTTGAAGTCTCTACTTTTAGGCTTTGTCTGCAGTTCCCTGTCACCACATCAGCACAATCCACATCCTTATTTACTAGTTATTAGACCTCACTATTCTTTCCCCTACAACAGTTCTCAAAAATCAAAAATGCAATGTTGACCCGCAACTCCAAACACAAATTACAACTAATACCACCAAGCTATGGCATGTGAACGACAAATAATTGCACACAACCAAATTTATCCTATTAAAGATTAAAAGATATACTGGCAGTTAAAGAGAAATTAAAAACATATTTGATTCATCTGACCCATCAGTTTTTGGCTTAAGAATGAAATTAGACCTTAGCGTGTGAAAATTAATACCAAATTGTGAATAACATGGCCCTTTTTCTGAACGAATCATTTAAATAAGAGTTTGTGAGCAAAACAATGATCTGAGAATCCGATTTATCTATACTCGGAATAATAACTTGGATCATTACAGTTTCCCAAAAAAACAAACCACAGTTTTCAAATTTACAAAAATCAACTGCACTAAACCGCTGTTTAAAATTATAATTTTTAAACAAATTATTCAAAGTGTTTGCCATTCAAATTAATATCAGCTACAGCATTCAAATCATAAAATAACATCCAGTTTAGATTAATGCAATATGTTAATATATGGAGAACTTGTATTTCACTTTCATTAGAGACTTTATTCAGCATTCTTAAATTATAATATGGATGAAATTATTCACAGTATTTGCATAAAGTCACTGAAAGATTTCCAGATAACACTGATAATTTAAACCAGTAAATACACATGTTTAGTTCTTATTAAGATAGCAAGTCCCCAGCTTGTAAATTAATACATGAAATTCGGAAATTCTCTAAAATAATTGTTAACACAAGAATGCCTTCAGATAATTATTTTGAAAGAAAAATCCCAGAGCTGAATGATATAGTCAAGTCTGAGTCACAAAACTGGTCTATCAAAACCACCTGCAGATCTAAGAGCATGATTCATTGGCGAGAGAAATATTAAATAATTAATTGTTTAAGAAGGAACTGCAGATGCTGGAAAATCGAAGGTACACAAAAATGCTGGAGAAACTCAGCGGGTGCAGCAGCATCTATGGAGCGAAGGAAATAGGCAACGTTTCGGGCCGAAGAAGAAGGGTTTCGGCCCGAAACGTTGCCTACTTCCTTTGCTCCATAGATGCTGCTGCACCCGCTGAGTTTCTCCAGCATTTTTGTGGACCTATCAAATAATTAAGTTCATTTCAATATCATGAACTCTTGTTCTACATATTAAAACTATTTCAAAGTTATTTATGTTTTTACATGTTTGTTCTCGCTTATTCATTTTCTGCATTATTAATTTGCAATATAGTATCTTCAATGGCGATTACAAAACTACTCTTCTGTCATAAATGCCATCCATCTCACTCATGTCAATGACAGAAGGAAATTGAAGAAAAGAGGATGAAGAGGGTCCCAACCTGAAATGTCGCCTATCCATGTTCTCCCAAGATGCGATCCGACCCACTGAGTTACTCCAGCACTTTTGTTTTGTAAGCCAGCATCTGCAGACCCTAGTGTCTGCCATCCTCATTTGGTGTGCTCTACGTGCACCTCCACCCACAATAATTTAGTTGACTCTTGACTATCCCTTTGCTATGATTTAACAAGCTACTTGATTATGATAAACTTTTCTGCTTCATTCCCTACGTGTGAAAATAATTTCATGAGGTGTGAGGGGAAAGATATTAAAGCGATCGAGGGGCAACTTTTTCCACTGAGGGTGGTGCATACTTTGAACAAACTGCCAGAGGAAGTGGTGGAGGTGGGTACAATTACATCATTTAAAAATCACTTGGACATGGATATGGAAGGTTTGGAGGGATATGGGCCAGGTGCAGACAAATGGGACTAGCTTGGTTTGACAACTTGGCCAGCATGTTCGATTTGGGCTAAAGGGCCTGTTTCCGTGCTGCAGAGTTTTATGACTACATAGTTTATGGTGGCTTCTCTGCAGCATCTTCTCAAGGCTTTTGGGGATGGAAAAAAATGCAGATTTTGCCAATGATGCCCACATTCCTATTGCTATTTTTTTTAAAGCTACTTTTCCTTTAGTTTCAGATTTCCTGAGTTGACCACAATATTCCAACTTCAATGTAACCACCATTTTTTTCAATATTTATAATTCCACTGTGTAATTCTATATGTGATGCTGAGGATCATGTATGCCTTTTTAAAAACCTTGCCAATTGATCCTGCCACCTTCAAGAGATGAGCATCTGTGTCATTTGTATACAAATGTGAAGTAATTTTAAATTGGATTAAGGATGCCAATATTTCAACATATCTTGTTCACATCACAAACAGAATAAGATTTATTATGCTACTTAAAACTGTTAGTTATATTTTACTTGATATTAATCTTTGACCAGGCTATAAGTTTAGTTTACAATGTCAATATTCCCAGCAGCATACAAAAATGGTGTTAAAGCAAATATACTTTAATGTTAAATATTAAGATGTGCGATACTTTTAAATTAGTTCAAATTTTTCTCAATAACAACTAGATCGTAGCTATATTAGCTTCACTGTCTAACCATCAAATTTTTAGAAATGAAAGAGACAGAGTGACACACCGAGAGAGAGACAGGGAAAGACACCGAGACTGGGAGAGATTTGGAATGGCAGCATCTGTAACTATTTGACTGTATATTTTTGCATAATCCAAGCAAATACAGCAGGAAAATCTCAAACTTAAGGGCCTGTCCCACGTGGCCATCATTTGCGCGTAATTTACGAGACATCATTTACGCGTCACGACGCACGCGTCGTGACACGCACGTGGTGCGCGATGACATAGGCAGTGACGTGCGGCCGCGCGCGGTGTCGCAGGATTTTGTGATGTACAAAATCTTTGTGCGCCATCTGCGTGATGCACAAACGACGGCCAAGTGGGCCAGGCCCTTTACAATTGAAATCCAAGCAAAGATCTGATGCTACGTTTTTGCAAGACACTGATTTTGCCTTTCTTCTGAAAAATTATCTGCAAATCCACCATCGGTGACCAATCCCATTATTTTTTGAAAAATTGAAGGCCAGTAATCAACATTTTCTTTTCCAGCATAAACATGACAATGTAGTGATGCCAAAAATTATTGTGAATTTAACTTTCTAATTCTATTGATCTAATGTTCAATGATTAACATATCTGCTCCATTGTCCTTGTCAATGATCAGTGAACAGGGTGGCACAGTGCCACTGTTGACAGAGTTCCTGCCTCAGAGCGCCAGACATCCAGGTTCGATCCTGACCTCAGATGCTGTCTGTATGGAATTTGCTCATTCTCCCCATGATGGCATGTGTTTCTTCCAGGTGCTCCAGTTTCCTCCCACACCACAAAGACGTGCGGGTTTGTAGATCAATTGTCCTCTTTAAATTGTCCCTGGTGTGTAGGGGGTGGGTGCAAAAATGGGATAACTTAGAACTAGTGTGAATGGGCGATCAATGGTTGATGGGGATCCAGTGAGCTAAAAGGACTGTTTCCATGCTGTATCTTTCAATCAATCAATCAGACATCAAACATTGGGATTTATTGCACCTTAATCCTTGATTATGGTCTCATTCAATGTATAACCAAGTGATGAACCATGATATATTTCTGTTTACAAAAGGGTGCAAATATTGATAAATATATCTTTATTTTGGAGCATAATGCTGTCACTATAATGCATTTTCATTAAGAAGTTCACTCTAATACTATGGTAGAATAACAACATGAAAATGGAGCCAGCATTTATGGCAGCATTTCTCCATTTTCAAAGAGAGGCAATAACCATGCCTGAGATCTTCTACATCAACCTGGGAAGTATGATAGGGTCGCAGTTTAGTAAACCATACAAATGTGCAACGTGTCTTTCAAGATTTAGCAGAAACTTAAATAAGAGTAAATCTAGGTCTTTATTACAGAATGGAGCTCAGTTGACAAGAATACACAGAAACTTGATTAAAAGTAAAACGAGGTATTGATTACCGAATAAAATGATTATCCACAAGTCTAACTTCGTTGACAGCAGATTCAATTCTTTGTTACAACAATGGGTGCTCAATATACTCAAAGTGCTCAATACTGCACACTCAATGAAGTTCATGAAACTTGGGTGTTCACTGCTGCATTTGAAGTCTCTACTTTTAGGCTTTGTCTGCAGTTCCCTGTCATCACATCAGTACAATCCACATCGTTATTTCCTAGTTATTAGACCTCACTATTCTTTCCCCTACAACAGTTCTCAAAAATCTAAAATGCAATGTTGACCTGCAACTCCTAACACAAATTACAACAAATACCACCAAGCTATGGCATGTGAAAGACAATTAATTGCACACAACCAAATTTCTCCTATTAAAGATTAAAAGATATATTGGCAGTTAAAGAGAAATTTTAAAAATCTTTGATTCATCTGACCCATCAGTTTTGGCTAAATAATGAGACCTTAATATGTGAAAATTAAGACCAAATTGTGAATAACATGGCCCATTTTCTTAACGAATCATTTAAATAAGAGTTTGAGAGCAAAACAATGATCTGAGAATCCGATTTATCTATACTTGGAACAATAAATTGGATCATCACAGTTCACCAAAAATAAACAAACCACAGTTTTCAATTTTACAAAAATCAACTGTACTAAACCACTCAGTTTAAAATTATAATTTTTAAACAAATTATTCAGTGTTTGCCATTCAAATTAATATCAGCAGCAGCATTCATATCATAAAACATCCAGTTTCGATTAATGCAATATGTTAATATATGGAGAACTTGTATTTCACTTTCATTAGAGACTTTATTTAGCATTCTTAATTTTTAACATGGATGAAATTATTCACAGTATTTGCGTAAAGTCACTGAAAGATTTCCAGATAACACTGATAATTTAAACTAGTAAATATACATGTTTAGTTCTTATTAAGATAGCAAGTCCCTAGCTTGTAAATTAAAACATGAAACTCATAAATTCTCTAAAATAATTGCTAACACAAGAATGCCAGCAGATAATTATTTGTCTCAGAGAATGCCAGATGGATAAGAAGGGAAAAGGTGGGAAGGGGTTCATTGTCAAGATGCAAGAGAAAGAATGGCAAGAGCTGAGGGAGTGTAGCCACAATGGAGGGAAGGAGACTCAAGAACAAGATGGGTTGACAATGAAAAGGAGTCAAATGAAAGATGGGTGAGAGGAGGATGAAGGGGTTGTTGTGGACAAGGACAATTAATCCATAAATCTACCTGCATGTTCATGTAAGTGCCAGAAGGTGTGTGCACACACGCCCATTTCAGCTTGCAAGCTGATGTCCATGTAACAGAAACAGGGTTCCAGGTGTCCTTGGCACCTTTGCCACTGGCCAATACTCTTTCTGTCAAATCCCTGTGGTAGCAAATGTGCACCAGCTATTCCACATTAAAATGAGTCATGTACAGGCCATTCCCAGGTAACAAATATATTCCAATTTTAAAGCCATCCATAAGTCGATGTTGTCCAAACTCAGAATATATATAAAAATCACTCGATATGGTAACCATAACTGGACTGTTGTATTGATTGGCATCAAAAGCACCCAAGGCAGATAAGCGTACTTCTGACGTTTGAAAAAGGTCTTGAGACGTTGAAATTAAAACCACTAGCTTAAACTGATGACGTCATAATGACTCAGCTAGCGGAGATCAGCCTCAAATTTTACAAAATCCAGTCTGAGAAAGAATCAAGGGGCTGTCCCACTGTACGAGCTAATTCAAGAGCTCTCCCGAGTTTAAAAATAATAAAACTCGTGGTAAGCACGTAGAATGTAGGTTGCGAGTACGTCGGAGCTTGGGACGTCTCTTAGCGGCTCGTAACGCTAACGGCAGTTACTCGGGAAACGCGGTCAGCTCGTGAAGATTTTTCAACATGTTGAAAAATGTCCACGAGAACCCCGAGTACCTACGACCGGCTATTACCGTAATTCTCCAAGTTCGAATCAGGGGAAACTCGGGAGAACTCTTGAATTAGCTCGTACAGTGGGACAGCCCCTTCACTTCAATACTTCAGTGCCGGTTGCTGGCAGTTACAGTTATGAGATCACAATGGGATCTCATTTGCAACAATGTTGCAATCATAGAACACTTAGTCCTGGCTGAACAGCAGTGGGACGGGGCAGAGTGAGGATGAACAGGAGGGGGAGGGAGTGCTGGGGAAGGCAGGGGAAGTGGAATTGGGATTTTTTTTTAAAGTCCTGGCAGCAAGTATTTGCATTTTATTTAAGTTTAAAAAGAGGAAGCATGAGGGGCTATGGGTGAGTGGTAGAATATTGCATTGGGGGAACGAGTTGCGTTGGGGGAACGGGTGAGTGGTGGAATGTTACGTTGGGGGAATGGGTTGCATTGGGGGAACAGGTGAGTGGTGGAATATTGCGTTGGGGAAGGCACTGCGTTTGGGGACCAGACCTCCCATGTGACAGGGACCCAACTTGGTCTAGTAATCAATATCATCATATCATATCATCATATCATATACTGATTAAAAGTCTGATCTTGCACATGTGTATATGTGCGTGCATATGTGCGTGTATATGTGGTTGTCTTTACATCTTCGCAAAAACACTACTCGGTAACGATTACATTTTGACATATTCCGATTGACATTTTTCCCGTCGAGGCTGGGAACACCTTATCTGAACATTTTATGCTTTATTTCTCGACTTTGCTGAATAAAAGTCTAAAAAAGTCAAAAGGAATTTAAACCACCAGCTTCAACTGATGATGTCACAATGGCTCAGCTAGCAGAGATCAGCCTCAATGAAGATGTCATCCTATATTTGACACGTTATTCGCGATTAAAGCTTTAAAAATGCCAACTTTCACACAATTTTTACATTTTCACCTTTTTCCCCTCTGGGCAGACTTTCACTGAACATTTTATGCTTTATTTCTTGACTTATTACTGTCAAAATACCTTGAATTTCAATCCAACCAGCTTCAACTGATGACATCACAACAGCAGCTTCAACTGATGACGTCACAATGGCAGCTTCAACTGATGAAGTCACAATGGCTTGACTAGCAGGGGGAGGGTGAATTGCTTTTGCAACACGCAGGGCAAGTGCCATTGGATTTTTTTTTAAAGAGCACTGCTGAGGGAGGAAAGGGGAATGCTGGAATCTTACCATCAGGAACGGCGTGAGTTGGAGGACCACGCCTCCCGTGGGGGCTACGGATAGGGAACGGGTGCGTTGGGGGAGTAGACTCAATGTGTCTGCACTTGGTCTATTACTTACTAAAAGTCTGATCTTGTACGTGTGTATATGTGTGGGTATAGCGGTTGTCTTAACAACTTCACAAAAACACTACACAGTAACAATTACATTTTTACATATTCCGATTGACATATTTACCCTCGAGGTTAAAAGTCTAAAAAAGACAAAACACTTTGAAATTAAAACTACCAGCTTCAACTGATGACGTCACAATGGCGTTCCATCGGGTCTGCACTTGGTCTAGTCTATCTATCTATATTACTAAAAGTTTGATCTGAGCACTTCCTGTTGTTCTGTATATAGATTTTAGAAAAAATGCTGCCACCTACGACTGTGATTTTTGGCCATCTTACTCAGAGTACCCCTCCGCTGCGCAGGACAAGAGGATTTTTCCCATCGATGAAAAATAAAAGTTATTAGTGTTTAACATTTTTTGAGATTCTCTCTCCTGAAGGCCACGCCCCTTCCGGAGGGACTATAAAACCCGGAAGTGTTGAGTGCCTCAGTCAGTCTCTGCAAGATGGGGGAGCGAGAGGGTCACGTCTCTCAGTCTGAGCTGTGAATAACACTGAACACATGTCTACTAAACTGTGAATGGTTTTACTGACCTGTCAGTGCCCTTAATGTGGTTTGAAAATATAGTTAGGAAATGCTAAAGCTGTGTTGCCTTTGGTTTGGAAATGCTAAAGCTGTGTTGCCTTTGGTTTGGAAAAGCTAAAGCTGTGTTGCCTTTGATTTGGAAATGCTAAAGCTGTGTTGCCTTTGGTTTCGAAATGCTAAAGCTGTGTTGCCTTTGGTTTCGAAATGCTAAAGCTGTGTTGCCTTTGGTTTAGAAATGCTAAAGCTGTGTTGCCTTTGGTTTAGAAATGCTAAAGCTGTGTTGCCTTTGGTTTAGAAATGCTAAAGCTCTGTTGCCTTTGGTTTGGAAATGCTAAAGCAGTGTTGCCTAATTAAAGTTGCCTTGCCTAATTAAAGTCGCCTTGCCTAATTAAAGTTGCCTTGCCTTCTATATAATTAAAAGTCTAATCTTGACCACTTCCTGTTTGGGCTTTATATTGAATTGAATTTGAATTGAATTGATTTTATTAGGGACAGTGCATATTAATAAACATTTACATGTAATACGCAAGATTGTAGCCAGTAGCTAATTTCCATCTTTAGTCCCACAGGTAAACAAGGTAAAACACATCACAACGCAATCAATCAATAAGAGAAGAGACAAAACGAAAGACAAAAACAAAACAAAACAAACAATATGGTCTAGCCTGCAGTCATAACATAGAATAAATAACAAACACTCAACACAGTTCAAAGTCCCAAAGTCATTGTCTCTTCCCTCCTTGCTCTCCCTCTGCGCTGAGGCAATTCAAACCTCCGATGTTGTGACCCCGCCGGGCGATGGTAGGTAAGTCTCGCGGCTGAATCCGAGCTCCGCAAACGGGCCGGTTCAAACTCCGCGGCCCGGGGCGGTCGAAGCTGCCGAAGCTGCCGTCCTCCAGTCCAGCGGACGCAGCTGTAGTTGCGGGAGCTCCGGAAGACAGAACTCGAGCTCCCGATGATGTCGTCCACTGGCCCGCGGCCGAGCCTCCGAGGCTCCAAAGTCGGGTCTGAAGCTGTGCCGCACCGCAACCACAGCCCCGAAGTCGGCCAGGCCCGCGCTGGTAAGTCCTGGCTCTGACTCCGCAGCCTCGAGGTCGGTCGCAGTTGGAGGCCGCCAGCTCCGCGATAGGCCTCAGCGCAGACGGACACGGAGACGGGGATACGGCAGGAAAGGTCGCATCCCCCCGAAGGAAGAGTAAAAAAAAAATGCTACACCCACCCCCCCACACATACACAACTAAATAAACCGAAATAAACTGCAAAAACAGGACAAAAGAAAACAAAAAACAGAAAAGACAAACGGACTGCAGGCCAGCCGCAGCTGCAAGACAGGGCCGCCACTCCCATCAATTGGCCCAGTTTTAGAAATAATGCTACCACATACGGCTGTGATTTTTGGCCATCTTACTCAGAGTCCTCCGCTCATCAGGTGCCGAGGATTTTTCCCATCGATGAAAAATAAAACCGTTATTAGTGTTTAAAAATTGTTGAGATTCTCTCTCCTGTCAATCATGCCATGAAGGCCACGCCTTTCTGGTGGGAGGGGGGAGGGACTGTACAACCCAGAAGTGTGGGCGTGGCTCAGTCTCTGCAAGATGGAGGAGGGAGAAGTCACGGCTTGCTGTTTAGTGGCCTTGCACCCTGCTTGAAATGATATGAAACTGCACTTGAATTTGGTGGCCTTGCACCATGCTTGAAGTGGTAAGAAACTGCACTTGAATTTGGCGGCCTTGCACCCTGCTTGAATTGAAATTTCAAGGGAATAGCTGTGAGTCAACTGCCAGCCCACTAGCTGTGAGTGAGTGAGCTGTCAGCACAACAGGCTTGAGTGTGAGCCGCCAACCCAATAATCCATTCGGCCCACAATGTCCATACTAGCGTTCCAGAAAGCCCCCTCCCCCCACTGGCCACCAATATTGGAATTGGTGGAGAGGTGGAATATTGCGTTGGGGGACCAGCCCTCCCGTATGATGCTGGGACCCAGTCAGTCACACTTAGTCTAGTATACTTATAAAACTCTCATCTAGTCCTTCAACCGGTTTGCATTGTTTTTAAATTTGCACAAAAACAGGACCCGATAGCGCTAAAATTATTCGCCACCTAACTTGCCATTATCCTGTGCTGCAAGTGAAATATTACAAAAGTTACTCATCTGTCATTTGCCGGGTCGACGGTCCCCCTTCCGGCACCCGCTGTCAATCACCGGCTGCGAGAATAAAGCTGAAAGAGTGGAGTGCGGACAGGGGTTGCATTCGCGGACGGGGGCAGTGTTAACGGGCAGCGGCGACCACCACGACGAGCTGGGTGCCGATTAGTGCAGCCGGGGCTGGGAGCCGCTGAGTGTGACAGGCGCCGTGGACGGGAGCCGTTGAGTGAGTCCGGAGCCAGGTCGTGGAGTTGGTGAGTGCGGTCGTAATTGTAATCGGAGCCGGAACCGCTGTGTCCACACACCGCCCCCCCCCTTCCCCCCTCCCCCCATCAGCCCTCCTCTTCACGCCCCATCACCCACCCATTCATCCCCCTCACCTACCCCATCACCAACCCCCTCATCACACCCCCCCTCATACCACCCTCCCACCACCCCCCTCACCCTCCACCCCTCCCCCCCACACCTTCCCACCTACCCCTCCACTACACACACCACTCCCACATACACACCCTCCCCTACCCCACAATGCCCCCGCGTCCACACACACACCCTTCCCCACACACACGTTGGGGGAATGGGTTGCATTGGGGAAAAGGGGGAGTGGTGGAATATTGCATTGGAGAACAGGTTGCGTTAGGAGACCGCGCCTCCCGCATGTGCTATGGGTGCATGGTCGAATATTGCATTGGGGGAATGGGTTGCGTTGGGGAACCAGCCTCCCATGTAACAGTGACCCAACGGATTTCATTGTCCTATCAGGGACACATGACAATAAACTCACTTGAACTTGGGTCCCACTTGGTCTAGTATATTACTAAAACTCTCATCTTGTTTGTGATTCTATGTGCGTGCTTGATCCCGGAACAATGCCAAAACGGTACACGATAGCGCTATAATTTGTGGACCACCTTACTCACAATTGTCTTGTGGTATGTTTTTTATCAAGTTTCGTTCAGATTGATGTTATATATTACAAGTTATTCACATTTTTAACTTCACAAAATCACACATTGAGAAAAATACACGGGCAGTTGCAGCTTATGATGTCACAATGGGATTGTAGCCCTACCCGCTACAATGTTGTAATCTCAGGACACTGAGTCCTGGCTGCCCAGGCAATTGCAATTGCATTTTTTTAAAGTTTGAAATGAGGGAAGGTGAATACACGGAAATCAGCTACCCCTGCACCTTTGGGGGTTTAAACGGTTGAGTGGTGGAATATTGCATTGGGGAACTGGGCCACACCCTCCACCCCCCCCCCCCCCCCCACTGGCCACCAATATTGGAATCGGTGGAGAGGTGGAGAGGTGGAACATTTCGTTGGGGGACCAGCCCTCCCATGTGAACATGGGACCCGATCGGTCCCACTTAGTCTAGTAAATTATTAAAAGTCTCATCTTGTTTGGACGCCTGTCTGTCTGCGTGCGTGTGCTCTCAAGAAACAGGTTTAAAAAAAATGTATTTTTAAAAAAATTATGTTTTCAAAAACACAGCATTCCACCATAACATCACAATAAGATCTCATTTACATAAAATAAAAAACACAGCAGCTTCCAGCTCACAATGACATCAAGAGGGGTTGGGAGGGGAGAAGGGTTATGGAGGGAGGGCGGGAATGACTGAGGGTAGGGGAAAGGGGAGGGAGGGAGAGCTGAAGGAGGGGGTGGGGAGGGGAGGAGGAGAAGGGAAAGAAGGGGTAGGTGAAGAGGAGGGGGAGTGAGTGCTGGGTGATATGGGGAAATGAGCCGCGCCCGCGCCCGGCTATGGGGGAACGGCTTGTGTTGGGGGAACGGGTGAGTGGTGGAATATTGCGTTGGGGGAAAGGGGCCCAACTTGGTCTAGTATATATATTACTGAAACTCTCATCTTGTTTATAAACGGTACACAATAGCGCTACAATATTTGCACCACCAAACTCACCATTGTCCTGTGATGTAAATTAAACAAGTTTCATTCAGATTGGTGCCATATTTTAAAACTTCACGTTTAAAACTTAAAAGGAAACACTTAAAAAAAACTGTCTGCCCCTCAGCAGTGTTCCACTCCACAATGACATCACAATGGGATTACATTTACATAAAACTCTGTTTTCAAAAACACAGCAGCGTTCCACCATGACATCACAATGGGATCTCATTGACATGAAATAAAAAACACAGAAGCTTCCACCTCACAATGAGGGGAGAGGGGTTATGAAGGGAGGGAGGGAGTGACTGATGGTAGGGAAAAGGAGAGGGAGGGAGAGGTGAGGGAAGGAGTGGGGGAGGGGAAGAGGAGAGGGGAAAGAAGAGAGATGGTGAAAAGGAGGGAGAGGGAGTGCTGGGGGATGAGGGGGAATGGAGGAGGATAGGGGTAGGAAAAGGGATGGCGAGGTAATGGAGGTGAGGTAATGGAGGTGAGGTGGGGAAGGAAGAGGAGGGAAGGGAGGGTGTGAGTGAAAGAAGCAGAGGAGGGTGGGGAGAGGGAGTATAATGGAGGAGAGAAATAGGGGATGAAGAGAGATAGTGAGACACATTCACATTCATCTTTTATTTTACAAGTTATTGCCACATTAGTGCAGTTGGGGCTGTGGGTCAGTGATGGAATATTGCGTTGGGGGAAAGGGGCCCAACGGGTCCCACTTGGTCTTGTACCTATCTATCTATCTTCTATCTATCTATCTATCTATTATTATATAAAACTCTCGCCCCAGATTCCGAAACGGAACTCCGTCCGGCTGCCTGCCTGCCTTTCGATTCGTTCCCGCCGTGCGATGTCACAATGCCCGATGCTCGCAGACGTCCAATCGCGATGCCCGAGGCTCGCAGACGTCCAATCGGAATGGATCCATTTACATGTACGGCTTCCGGCCTGGCTTCCGGCCACATTTCTTCCATTGATTCCCTGCAACTCCGAAACCGGACGCAGAATCGCCGACATCTTTTCCATTTTGGTAGAGATTTCACTTTTCTTTCTAAGTATCCGCTCCTCATTACATTCCGTCTTGTTTAAGTACACGTTTTTAATCAAATCCTTCCCCCCCCCCCCCCAAATATTTCAAAACTAAACTGGCTTCTCACTCATAGATTCAGCTTCAGCACCAGCCCCTGCTGAACGTTCCATCGTGTGATGTCACAATGCCCAATGCTCACAGATGTCCAATCGGAATGGATTCATTTACATATGCCTATGCAGGAGCCCAAGCCCATGGTGAACGTTCCATCGTGTGATGTCACAATGCCCAATGCTCAAATACATTGTTGCCATAGAGAGGGAGTACAGAGAAGGTTCACCAGACTGATTCCTGGAATGTCAGGATTTTCAAATGAAGAAAGACTGGATAGACTCGCCTTGTACTCGCTAGATTTTAGAAGATTAAGGGGGTATCTTATAGAAACGTATAAAATTGTTAAGGGGTTGGACGGGCTAGATGCAAAAAGATTGTTCCGGATGTTGGGGAAGACCAGAACAAGGGGTCAAAGTTTAAGGATAAGGGGTAAAGCTGATTCGCCGACATCTTTTCCATTTCGGTAGAGATTTCACTTTTCATTCTAAGTATCCGCTCCTCATTACATTTCGTCGTGTTTAAGTGCACGTTTTTAATCAAATCCTACCCCCCCCCCCCCCCCAATATTTCAAAAATAAACTGGCTTCATCACCCATAGAACAGTCACCAGCCCCAGCCCCTGCTGAACGTTCCATCGTGTGATGTCACAATGCCCAAGTGCTCACATATGTCCAATCGGAATGGAGTCATTTACATATGCCTATGCAGGAGCCCCAGCCAATGGTGAACGTTCCATCGTGTGATGTCACAATGCCCAATGCTCAAAGACATCGTTGCCATAGAGAGGGATTACAGAGAAGGTTCACCAGACTGATTCCTGTTATGTCAGAACTTTCACCACTTAAAAGTGTAATGCCCCAACGCAAAAGTGTAATGCCCCCTCCCCACCCCCCCCGCCCCCCCCCCCCCCCCCCCAGTTTTTCAAATAAAAACTGGCTTCTCACCCATACAAGCAGCCATTTCGGTAGACATTTCACTTTCCCTTCCAGCTATCCACTCCTCATTACATTTCGTTATGTTTATGTCCATCTTTTTCATTAAAACCTTCTCCTTCCCCCCCCCCCCTCACTCATTTTGTCGCCTCCTGCTGGCCAGCGACCATAACGGCTGCTGGCGCCCGCAGCACAACTTCACGCGACGCCATTTAAAAACGGCCTTTCGGGAACGGCTCTACTTCGAGGACCACGTCTCCCGTGGGGGCTGCGGGTAGGCAACGGCTGCGTTGGGGCATTACACTTTTAAGGCTCTGTGTGTGGGGATGCTTCTTGTGTGTGATGCCGCCCCGCCACCCCCCCCCCCCCCGCGTTGCCGAGACGGACCCGACTTCGACGACTTCAAGATACGCTATTTTAATACGGCCGGAACCCGACTTCGACGACCACGTCTCCCCTGAGGGCTACAGGTTGGGAACGGTGTTTATACACTTTTCCAACTCTGTGTGTGGGGGTGGTTAGTGTGTGTGATGCCGCCCCCCACCCCCCCCCAGTGGGGGCTACGGGTAGGGTACGGCTGCGTTGGGGGATCAGACCCAACGGGTTTGCCATTGGTCGTCGTGTTTAAGTACACGTTTTTAATCAAATCCTTCACCCCCCCCCCCCCCCCAATATTTCAAAAATAAACTGGCTTCTCACCCATAGAAGCATCACCAGCCCCAGCCCCTGGTGAACGTTCCATCGTGTGATGTCACAATGCCCTATGCTCACAGATGTCCAATCGGAATGGATTCATTTACATATGCCTTTGCAGGAGCACAAGCACTTGGTGAACGTTCCATTGTGTGATGTCACAATGCCCAATGTTCAAATACATTGTTGCCATAGAGGGAGTACAGAGAAGGTTCACCAGACTGATTCCTGGGATGTCAGGACTTTCATATGACGAAAGACTGGATAGACTCGGCTTGTACATGCTAGAATTTAGAAGATTGAGGGGGTATCTTATAGAAACTTACAAAATTCTTAAGGGGTTGGACAGGCTAGATGCAGGAAGATTGTTCCAGATGTTGGGGAAGTCCAGGACAAGGGGTCACAGTTTAAGGATAAGGGGTAAATCTTTTAGGACCGAGGTGAGAAAAACATTTTTCACACAGAGAGTGGTGAATCTCTGGAATTCACTGGCACAGAAGGTAGTTGAGGCCTGTTCATTGGCTGTATTTAAGAGGGAGTTAGATGTGGTCCTTGTGGCTAAACGGATCAGGGGGTATGGAGAGAAGGCAGGTACAGGATACTGAGTTGGATGATCAGCCACGATCATATTGAATGGTGGTGCAGGCTCGAAGGGCCGAATGGCCTACTCCTGCACTTAATTTCAATGGTTCTATGTTTCCCTCTCCGCACCCCTCTCCCACCCATCCCTCTCTCCCCCACCCCCCTTCCCTCTCTACGCCACCCCCTTCCTCCTACCCCTCTGTCCCTCTTCCATCACTCCCCCTACCCCTCTCCACCTCCCTCCCCACTCTTCCACCTCTCCCCCTTCCCCCTCCGCTCTCCCTCCCCACTCTTTCCCCTCTCTCCCCTACCCCTCTCCCCCTCCCTCCCTCCACCCCTACCTCCCCATCCCCCACATCTCTCTCCCCATCCCCCTCTCTCACCCCCTACCCCGCTCTCCCTCCCAAATCTGTCCCATTTCCTTCACCTCCTCTCCCCTCCCTCCCCTCTTCACATCACCCCCCTCCCCCCACCTGTGTGTTTGGGGGGTGGTTAATATGAGTTTGATGCCACAGCCCCCCCTCCCCCCCCCCCCCCCTGCAAAACGCCGTTGGGGAAACAGACCCAACGGGTCTGCACTTGGTCTAGTTATTATATAAAACTCTCGCCCCAGATTCCGAAACGGAACTCCGTCCGGCTGCCTGCCTGCCTTTCGATTCGTTCCCGCCGTGCGATGTCACAATGCCCGATGCTCGCAGACGTCCAATCGCGATGCCCGAGGCTCGCAGACGTCCAATCGGAACGGATCCATTTACATGTACGGCTTCCGGCCTGGCTTTCGGCCACATTTCTTCCATTGATTCCCTGCAACTCCGAAACCGGACGCAGAATCGCCGACATCTTTTCCATTTCGGTAGAGATTTCACTTTTCTTTCTAAGTATCCGCTCCTCATTACATTCCGTCGTGTTTAAGTACACGTTTTTAATCAAATCCTTCCCCCCCCCCCAAATATTTCAAAACTAAACTGGCTTCTCACTCATAGATTCAGCTTCAGCACCAGCCCCTGCTGAACGTTCCATCGTGTGATGTCACAATGCCCAATGCTCACAGATGTCCAATCGGAATGGATTCATTTACATATGCCTATGCAGGAGCCCAAGCCCATGGTGAACGTTCCATCGTGTGATGTCACAATGCCCAATGCTCAAATACATTATTGCCATAGAGAGGGAGTACAGAGAAGGTTCACCAGACTGATTCCTGGGATGTCAGAACTTTCATATGAAGAAAGACTGGATAGACTCGCCTTGTACTCACTAGATTTTAGAAGATTGAGGGGGTATCTTATAGAAACGTTTAAAATTCTTAAGGGGTTGGACAGGCTAGATGCAGGAAGATTGTTCCGGATGTTGGGGAAGACCAGAACAAGGGGTCAAAGTTTAAGGATAAGGGGGAACGCTGAATCGCCGACATCTTTTCCATTTTGGTAGAGATTTCACTTTTCTTTCTAAGTATCCGTTCCTCATTACATTTCGACGTGTTTAAGTGTACGTTTTAAATCAAATCCTAACCCCCCCCCCCCTCCCCCAATATTTCAAAACTAAACTGGCTTCACACCCACAGAAGCTTCACCAGCCCCAGCCCCTGCTGAACGTTCCATCGTGTGATGTCACAATGCCCAATCTTCACATACGTCCAATCGGAATGGATCCATTTACATATGCCTATGCAGGAGCCCCAGCCAATGGTGAACGTTCCATCGTGTGATGTCACAATGCCCGAAGCTCAAAGACATCGTTGCCATAGAGAGGGATTACAGAGAAGGTTCACCAGACTGATTCCTGTTATGTCAGAACTTTCACCACTTAAAAGTGTAATGCCCCAACGCAAAAGTGTAATGCCTCCCCCCCCCCCCCCCCCCCCCCCCCCAGTTTTTCAAATAAAAACTGGCTTCTCACCCATACAAGCAGCCATTTCGGTAGACATTTCACTTTCCCTTCCAGCTATCCACTCCTCATTACATTTCGTTATGTTTATGTACCTTCTCCTCCCCCCCCCCCCCTCCCCCCACTCATTTGTCGCCTCCTGCTGGCCAGCGACCATAACGGTTGCTGGCGCCCACAGCACAACCACACGCAACGCTATTTAAAAACGGCCTTTCGGGAACTGCTCTACTTCGAGGACCACGTCTCCCGTGGGGGCTGCGGGTAGGCAACGGCTGCGTTGGGGCATTACACTTTTAAGGCTCTGTGTGTGGGGATGCTTCGTGTGTGTGATGCCGCCCCCCCCCCCCCCCCCCCCCCCCCCCCCCCGAGTTGCCGAGACGGACCCGACTTCGACGACTTCAAGATACGCTATTTTAAGACGGCCGGGACCCGACTTCGACGACCACGTCTCCCCTGAGGGCTACAGGTTGGGAACGGTGTTTATACACTTTTCCCGCTCTGTGTGTGGGGGTGGTTAGTGTGTGTGATGCCGCCCCCCCACAGTGGGGGCTACGGGTAGGGAACGGCTGCGTTGGGGGATCAGACCCAACGGGTTTGCCATTGGTCGTCGTGTTTAAGTGCACGTTTTTAATCAAATCCTTCACCCCCCCCCCAATATTTCAAAAATAAACTGGCTTCTCACCCATAGAATCAGCACCAGCCCCAGCCCCTGGTGAACGTTCCATCGTGTGATGTCACAATGCCCTATGCTCACAGATGTCCAATCGGAATGGATTCATTTACATA